>NC_056739.1:93383435-93395245 GCF_019279795.1 Protopterus annectens | reverse complement strand
TAATTGAGCTCTGTCCTTTAACTTGATCATTATATTATACTGTATAAACCTGTAACTGCACACCTTTAGCACTGCCTTACTTAATTGAGCTCTGTCCTTTAACTTATCATTAGATTACACTTTATAAACCTGTAACTTCACGCCCCTAGCACTGCCTTATTTAATTTAGCTCTGTCCTTTAACGTGATCATTAGATTACACTGTATAAACCTGTAACTGCATGCCCCTAGCACTGCCCTACTTAATTGAGCTCTGTCCTTTAACTTGATCATTAGATTACACTGTATAAACCTGTAACTGCATGCCCCTGGCACTGCCTTACTTAATTGAGCTCTGTCCTTTAACTTGATCATCAGATTACACTGTATAAACCTGTAACTGCACGCCCCTAACACTGCCTTACTTAATTGTGCTCTATCTTTTAATGTAATCATTAGATTACACTGTATAAACCTGTAACTTCACGCCCCTAGCACTGCCTTACTTAATTGAGCTCTGCCTTTTAACTTGATCATTAGATGACACTGTATAAACCTGTAACTGCATGCCCCTGGCACTGCCTTACTTAACTGAGCTCTGTCCTTTAACTTGATCATTAGATTACACTGTATAAACCTGTAACTGCATGCCCCTGGCACTGCCTTACTTAATTGAGCTCTGTCCTTTAACTCGATCATTAGATTACACTGTATAAACCTGTAACTGCACGCCCCTAGCACTGCCTTACTTAATTGAGGTCTGTCCTTTAACTTGATCTTTAGATTACACTGTATAAACTTGTAACTTCACGCCCCTAGCACTGCCTTAATTGAGCTCTGTCCTTTAACTTGATCATTAGATTACACCATATAAACCTGTAACTGCACGCCCCTAGCACTGCCTTCCTTAATTTAGCTTTGTCCTTTAACTTGATCATTAGATTACACTGTATAAATCTGTAACTGCACGCCCCTAGCACTGGTGTCTACACTGAGTAAATGTAACAAAAACTGTTGTATGTTGGGCCTCTGTGCTAATTCCTTAGCACCAACTATAAACTTTCTGTAATAAAAGGCACAAGGTTGGGAAGCCGTGTTATGCTCAATTTTGCTTTGATTCCCTATCCTGATTTTTACTGACCCATCTTACTCTAGCATTATATTGTCCACGTTCACCTGTCTCTCATGTCAACCAATCGTTATACCTCCACAACACCTTTACTACTATCATAGAATCACTCTTCTTTCCTTTCACGTTCCCAACATCCATATAAAATTTAGCATCATTTCCAGCACCGTGTCTCCCTCCTATACTGCTTTGCATTATATCCACTCCTACTCAGACCCCTTCATAAAAGTACCTCCAAGGAATTCATTAGTAAAACTCACTCTTCCATTCATCCCACCAATCTTCTTTCATATACTACTATCAGATTATTTTTCTCTCAGTCTTTTCCTCTATAATATCTTTCAGCCTTCCCCTGACCTTACTCCCCTCTACCCTCAGTCTGTCTACATCCATACATAATTAATTGGTAATTTCTGCTTCACTGCCCTTCCTTACCCATACCTATTCTACAATGTTACACATCCCTGTCCATGTACACTTATCCTCATTTATGTCAGTATTCCCCACACTTATTCTGTTAAGCACCCATACATCTCGAAATTAGCTATAAGCCTATGTATTCAGTACAATCTATTATTCTAAATTTTAGCTTCTACTTCCCCCAATGTACCATCCCTACTTCCTATCTTAACTACATCTACATCTGCTGTCCGTCAAATGACGCTGTTTGTTACATTTCAGAAATATTTCCTGTACAATTCATCATACTAGCACTTGTTCTCCTTCTTGTGCACTTAAAATTCTACCAGCACCCACTACCCTCACAGTTTGAATAAAACACTTATGTTATATCCTGTAAGCGAATACATCTGAACCTTCTCTCCCAATCACTCCCAATCTATATCAGCACTCATGGATCCTATTATTCAAGTACAGTTATACAGAGCCGCAAGTCATTTACTCACAAACTGGGTCTTAAACATTAATCAAGTAAAAATGCCACTACCTGTACCACCTTAGTGACAACCACCCAAGCCGAGGCCCAACTCAGCATTCAAGCACCAGAGAGCAAATCCCCGACAGCTTCTTTATCAATATCACCTCACCCACAGTCCCACCCTGGACTTCATCTGTGTTATACCAATATTAGATATATTTAAAACATCCTCGCTGAAGTGCATCCATAGATAGCACTACATATTCTAGACATCTTAGTTGCCACAGAAACTAAGATGAAGAAATTGTCCCATCAGGCTATAATATTATCAGATTACATAGGGCAAACAAAAAAGCTGGTGGTGTTGCTATTTTCTACAAAAATACACTAAATATCTAAATTTTCCTCACATCCTGCCAACTTCCTTTAACTCAGAAACCCTTGCAACCATGCTAAAACTAAGCACTCACAAGGCAATCACAGTCATGGGTATACGTACATAAATATATATCCCCAGGTAACAGTGTTAAAAGTCAGGAAGATATCCTGTTCTGGACCTCTTCAAAAATCTCTCATGAAACCCTAATATCAGCAGATGTTAATTAATATAGACTGGCAAACCATACAGTCTGAAAATTCAACCAATAATATCATCTGAGCAAGTTCACTCAACCTTACAACTACACCCATTAGATATAACAGAGCCACAGAAAGACAGTCAATCCAAAACTGGATCTTAATATCCTCTCCAAATAAAATATCATCCTATGGAATTGTGTCAGACAACCTAAGTAATCAGTTATCAATCTACACCATAAGGCACCAAAGCAACAACCCCCAAAATACATTATTGCAACCTGGTAGGAATCATTACTGTTTTTCATGAAGGCAGTTTTTTAAAACACTACATCTTCTTAACAGGGAATCACTAAAGACTGTCCCCATATGACACTGTCTCTTGAGTTCAATACAACCTTCCCAGGTGTTATAAATATACTAATCCCCCTCCCCCAGAGCAAAAGGAGTCAAAACCACCCCTGCCCAGTAGCTATCCTGAGTGACTGAACAACTTATGAAACAAAGAGGGAAAGCCTGGATGGTCTGGACAAAAAATAAAACATTTCCTACTTAACTAGCACATTGATAACTAAGAAACCTAACAAAAGAACTTAATCACCAAAGATAAGAAAACCTATTACTCAACCAACCAAAACATACACTAATCCAAAACTGTTATGGGCCTCATTGATAAACCGTTAAATCCAAAAAAAGTTACTCAGCCATCACCACACATAGAAACAAAATATCACAGCCAACAACTCAGTACCCATTTTATACAGATAGTACTGCTATTATCTAATCAAACAACTAGTCATGCTCCTGATGTCCCTACTCAATCAAATAACTTCTTTTAACATTTTTCCTTCCAACCAGTTCCCATGTTACCATCAAAAAATACCTCAAAAAATTACAGTATGCTAAAACTGCCCTTGGCAGTCAACCTGGTGGATATCTTAAAAAGAGTATCTGAGGCTATTGCATATCCCCTCTCAATTCTGATAAATCAATCCATAGCTGAAAATAAAGCCCCCTCACTATAGAAAAAATCCTTCATTATTCCACTGTACAAGGGAGGAATCTATACAGATCTTTCAGACTATAGACCAATTAACATTTTATTTCCCTTATCAAAAATATTAGAAAAATGTATTCATACGCAACTTCTCAACTATCTAGTACATATAACCAGTTTTTCTTTAACCCAACATGACTTCTGTGCTCATCACAGCAAACTACTGCTGTGCCAAATTTGTTTTAATACAACACCCATAGAATTGCTAGAAGCCTAGTATCCATCAACTTCCTAGAGTTATCAAAATCTTTTGATTCTATCTCCCACAAGAAACTCTTACATAAACTCTCATGCTTAGGGCTTCCCAACTCTTCACTGCAATAGTTCCATAATTACCTCTCAAACAGAACACAGGCAGTGAAATGGAAAAATTATTTCTCCATCTTCTTGCTAGTAACTATTGGTGTCCTACAAGGAACTACACTAGGCCCCGTACGTCAAAATATTCATCAATGACCTCTACACAGCTACAAAAATACCACCCTAGTTCAATATGCTGATACTCTGACCCTAAACTGCTCTGCAAGAACTCTCTAAACTCCAGGACCTTACATACAATCCTTCTTATCAGTTGAAACATGGCAAACTATTTCGCTACTTCTAAACCATAAAAAACAAAATGAGTGCACTGTACAAACACATATCTGTCAAAACAACATTGTTCACTATCACTTCTACTAACATCACCACAGTAGAACAAGTAAATTACAGAAAATTTCTGTGTGTCATCATAGATGCCCTGTTATAATTTCACCATCATCTATCTCACATGGCTAAAAAAAAAAATCAAAACTGGGTACATTATAGAGTAAAAACCTTCCTCACTGACATAGCTAGAAGGAGTATAGCCTCTAACTTTCTTACTGCCATCTCTCCTTTATGCTACTCCAATCTTCAAGTATCACAACTGTCCAAACTTGAGCAATGTTATAAAAAAATGAATTTGCGGTTAACTATAACAACAGAACACACTACTGCATAACTCACAAATAATTTTTCAACTAAATGTATAAGCCAGAAAACTGCCTAGCCTTTAACAACTTAATAGATCACAACACTATTATCAAATCAAATAGTGTAGCTAAACTGTAGAACCATGTCCCACTACCAGTGAAATCCATTCAGAACGTGAATTCATGTAAAACACAACTAAAGCTTCACCTGTTAAATGAACGGCTCTTCTCCTGTATATCTCCAGGGTAAATGCAACTGTTGTCTTCAGCTTGCCATATTGTCAAACCATTTCTCTTCATCAGAATCCTATGCCCTATGACCAGTCTTCACAACATCTGAATAGTTGTGCTACCACCTTGCAGCCATGTATTCAGTTTTGTGACACTGCTCACCACCCCACCTGTATACTTATGATACCATATACAGTTGTGTCTGAACCTGCTTAACACCCTTCCACTTAATTACAATATTAATGTTTTCTGCCCCAGTGACTTCCTTCCCTCACTTTCATTTCTTTAAATTTCTAATCACTAATCATAAGATCTATTATCTGACAAACCCAGTAATACACCTGTTCAAATGCTCACTGTTCATCATATACTAAATGCAATAGCTGCCTTTATTTCATATGAATGTAAACTAATTAGGCACCCAGCATGACAGCCAGCAGGTCAGCAGCTGGAGGGTCTACCTCTCAATTCACACCTCACAGATGAGGAGACATTCTGTTTATTCCTACATGGAGACAATGAGGACATGGTTACAGGACCTGGAGAACTGGTGGAGGTTCTGAGAGCTGTCAAACCCCATGTGTTTCACAAGGAGTATAGCCCAGTTATTATCTCTACCACATGTGCTGTATAGAAACACAACACATACAGACTGTAGGGAGAACACAGGTATCAGTGCTTCTTTTTCCTGTCAGTACAACATGTATTAAGACACAGAGGAATACCAGCTCAGGTGTGCATATTGTTGTTGTGATGCCCCAACACTGGCCCAGTGATCAAGGAGCCTCAATTCTAACCACTGGCCACAGTGGGGGACGTACACACTGGGAAGATGACAAGTACACACACAGTAAAGTGTAATTTTCCTTAAGAGCACACAGAGACCACAATCAGTGTAGGGCTGCTTCTCCATCTTTCTCCAGATCCTCAATAAGACTCCCCACTGGCACAGCTATAGAGTTGAGATCTCAGCTGAGTGGCCAAGCCAAGACCTCCAGCACCCTGTCTGTCCAATCAGTGCTTCTTGTCCCTGCCCAAGTAGCTGACACACAGACACACACTCTTTGAGATTTGATTTATACACAAACACACACACACACACACACACACACACACACACACACACACACACACACACACACACACACACCTGGGAAAGGCTGTCACAGGTTTACTAGCTATACGCCCCCCTTTTCCCAGACTATAAGATAGTTTTAACTGTCACCAGCCACTCCTTATTAGCTACTCTAAGGCCCTTAACAAAGAGTGTCCAATCTTACTGTGTAATGTTACTATTAATCCAAATGGTAGTTTGACCAAGAGCAAGACTATTAGAAGTGGCCCACACAGTGTCACCAGCTAAATATGAAACGCAGACCTCCCAACCGTCCCGAATTACTCGGTTTTTACCGAGTTTTGGGGTCCAAATGAAGGGGTGCCACGATTCCCGAGTGGCACCCCTTCATTTCCGATTTCTTTGCTGTTTTTTTTTTATTTTTTAAATTTTCGCGCTGGCGGAGCTGACGTCATCATGTGCGCGATGACGTCAGCTCCGTCTGCACTACCAGCCAGTCGGAATTGAGCTCAAGGAGCTCATGTCATCATTTCCGGCTGGCTGCGAACAGGCGGGAGAGAAGAATTGCTAGATGGATGGAAATCCGCTGCTGCAGCTCATTTTCTTCAGTTGCTTGTTAAGAAGAAGAATTGCTAGATAGATGGAAATCCGCTGCTGCAGCTCGTTTTCTTCAGTTGCTTGTTACCGGACAATCTCAACGCATAAACAAATGATAACTTTGCCAAACTACTGCATCTGGACTTCAAGCTGAATTTCAATAAATAACTTTGCTGCTACAGGGACTCCATTGCTGGGACTTTTTATTTTGTTATGTTTGCTTTGCTGCTAAAGAGAGAATGGGACTTTTGCTGCAAGAATTGCTAGACGGAATGCTCAGGGACTCTGCTGCTGGGACTTATGCTGTCGAGAGAATGGGACGTTTGCTGCTAGAGGGGCTCCGTTTGCTTTTGGCTGCTGCTTGGACTTTGCTGGGAATTATCAGGTAAGAAAGGGAACAAAGGGTTTGCGTGTGTGAAAATGCTTGATGTAAATAACTGCACATTCAGCAGAGGTTAAGGATGTTTTCTCAATGGCAAAGACTCTGTACATTCCCTTTTAAATAAGGTATAGAACAGCGTGAGCTTTAGGCTTGTGTATTTCATTATTTGTGTGTCTTGCATGTTCACATGAATTCTAGTCATTATGAAGACTTATTTCACTCTTTTTCTAGATCTTACATAGTAGCTGAGTATGCACAGTAAATGTCATATATAGGCAAAAGGAGGACACCAATTTAACTTTCATTAAAGTCAGAACTGCAGTGCAAAACAAGATTAAAAAGTTGTGTATTTTGTCCATCTATATTCAGTATAATGTGCTTCTGGACACACATGTTTTAACTCCAAGTATCACCTATAAGGCAGTTCCATGTACATGAGGTATGAAGATTTCCAGTAAAAGCCCTTCTGAACAGATGCTTAGTACCAACTTGATGAGAAGAGAGAAGCACTTTATTATACTCTTTATAGATCACAAATGCAGATATGAAGACACTATAATGACTGTTAGACTGTGAGGATGATAGTGAAGTGTGGTTTACTGGTTAAGGGTATGAGACAGACAGTATATACTATTTTAGTGTTGGCTGGATGGCTGGCCATTTGTGTGGGACAAAATGAGCTGTTCTGGGATGTAACATTATTAATCGAGTTCTAGGTAGTGTATTGCCTTTAGTGATTAGCATTACATGTCTTAAAAAAGTATCCAGAAAAAATCAAATAGTACTTTTTTTTTTTTGTTATAACTTGGATGATTGGTCTGTTTCAAGGTTAGTGAGAACACAAGAAGCATAAAAGGCCATGGAAAAATATGTTTTCACATTGGAATAAGAGTCTACGATAATCAGTCATAAATTGCAAAATATGTAAGAATGAGTTTTTGATTCATTCATTTTTATGTACAGCAGCTATCTGTAAAATGGCTATGCTGCATCTGTGGAAGAAGAAAAAAATGTTCTTTACACTGTGAATAAAAAAAAAAATTACAAAAATACCAATCTGAAAAGTCTGCAAAGTTACACAATATAAAACTAGATGTATATCCAAGGGCTTAATTTACTCATATAACCAGCAGATTCTTTTGAATTCCTGAAACTTAATGTTTATGAAATAATTATGTACAAAACAATGAAGATTTTGAATATAATTATAGGATGTGGAAATAACTGCATCACCCAGCAGTAGCATTAAGAAAAGTAAAAACTAACATTGCATATTTCAGGTGGAGGTTCTCCCATTGTCATCAGGTATGTAGGTCTTAGTTAATGCTGTCAACAATTAAAAAAACAAGACATATGAAACCAAACAGCCTGGGGACATTTCCCTCAGAAGTTTTTAGACAAATACCTTGCATTATTTTATCTCTTGGGACAAGTGCTCCTCACATTACCTGGCTCATTAATTAGAAAAGATACAAAGGATACTAAGCATTCTTGCTGAGTAGTGGAAGTTGTTACTGGGACCTAGATCTGTAAACTATATGCATTGCTGAAAAATGGCACAAAAGTAGGTATGTGCAACTGGAACTAAGCATCTGATAAGGTGAAGAGTGCTACAAAACATTATAAAACTAACCATGTTATTGAAAACATCACAGATACAGAATGCATATTTAGAATTAAACTGTATTTGCCAACATTTTGTTTAAATAACATGTCACATGCGCCTTACTGATTGTCGTGCCAATGAAGTCTGCTCTTGTTGACAGGAGAACTGTGCATAATTTTGGGCAGCATGGTATGGCACATACTAATTTTACTGTCTAAATGGTGGTCATACCTCTCAAGTGGATCTCATTTCGAGCAACGTTCCTCATTTGGGGTCCTAAAAAGTTCATGTCCTTCAAAGTTACACATTGAAAGGGAATGTCACATGTTCAGTGTTAGCAATATTTTAGCTGATATCAATGGTAAATGAATCTGAATCATATTATTTCATTAAAAGACCTATTCTATAAGTTAAAATATCACATTTTAGCCATCCTGAGAGTTTCTTAGTTGAAGTTGTTAGTAAGCTATTAGTAAGCGTTCCACATTTTTCCCATTTGTTCCACATTGTGAGAGTGTGTTCCTCATTTTGGAGATTCAAGGTTGAGAGCTATGGTCAGTCCCTAGCCACCACCATTTTGCAGCTTTGCCCAGATTTTTTTGTGCTAAGAGTTGAGAGCTATGGTGACAACAGAATTTGTATTCCCCCATTATTGACTTTGTTGTTTGTCCAGGTTTTATGATGAGTGAGAAGAAGTCAGTTGTATTTACTATTGGCTTTGTTTTTCCAGGTTCTTTTATGCTAAGAGGTTGAGAGCTATGGTGAGAAGTGAGAACTGAATTCACTAAACGATAGCATTAAGTATCATCTTCCTATTGTTTAAACTGCTGATTTAGCATAGTGCTATGTTGCACTGACTGTAGTCTGTAGTGTTTTGGGTTCAAGATTTGCCACTGCCAGTAACATGCATGGTGGTAACACATTTTATTGTAGCAACTTTCCAAAATTATACAAGCAATGTTTAAAATGTGTCCCTGGTTTTTGACCTGAAATTGAAAATAAGTGTGAGAAAAGCAGTGCAAGATGCCTATGGCTTACACTACTGTCATACTGTTTATAGTTTGGGTGTGGAAGTAGACTTTTATGATGGAAATGTTCTGAATTGGGCAGTTTTGCAATTATTGGTTCATGCATTTTCTTCCATTGCCTAATGCCTACAGTACAGCCTACTGGAAAAATGTTCATTCAAACAAATTTAAAATGTGCTCTGTCTGACAAGTGTGCTGTATTATACAAGGAATATAACTTAATAAAGTTAAGAAGTTGTATCAAAGAAAAGAACGCATGTATGTTTCTTGTTTTGTGTGCAAGGGGCCAGTGATTTGAAAACAGCCCAAAGGTAATCTTTATCCATCACTGGCCAGATGCATTTTCTTTGGATGTGGTGCAGGTTTTAATGCTGTTTCAGTGAATGTGAGTTTCAACGGCAGAGACGTTTTAATGCCACGTCTATTTTCATTGTGAAACAGTATTGCTTTGTGTATCAGATGTCTGTTAGTGTTTGCATTGATGTGCTGCAAAATGTAAAAATAAAATCCAAATAATCATTGCAGAAGTAAAGCAGTATGTACACATTAGTGTTTATGGTAAATGCGGCAAAATAGCCAGGTAATGGGACATTGGAATGGCTGCAGGGGGACTCTGGTGCCATATTTTGGTAGTCTGTTCTTCAGTTTGTTTTCGAAAGTTAGTATCCCACAATTCCATTGGAGTGGGCGGGGTTACATAATGATGTATGCAAATTATATGTTAATTAGCGTACAGATTTGTACCTATTTTTCATGGCCCTTGTCCAGATTTTTGATGTTTCCAGGTTGAGAGGTATGTATGCAAGTACTCTCAGAACATAAATATGTCTATACACAGATTAACCACAATGAAAGGTTTAAATATATTTAATAATAAATAATAAAAGAACAAGAAAATATTCAGTAAACAATCAGTTACATCAGAGTTCAAAATCACAGGAAATACTTAAAACAACATTGCAGGACAGTCTCAAAAAAATAAGGAAAACATCTAAGCTATGTTTCACTATATTCCTCTCTGAATCTAAGAGAAATTATTGTACTCTAGTTAACTTACTTACAGAACCAGGCAAGACAGAATTGGTGAATAGGTCTTCCAGCTGATGCTGTCAGGTCAAAATACAAAATGCCCTAATTCTCTCAGAGAGTTCTTAAATTCATATTTCAAATATTACTGCTGGGGTAGCTGGCAGCATGACATCACTTCTTGTCATCTGACTATCATTTCCCAGGCTCACAACCATTGATTTTAGTATCTACCTGTGAAAACATATAGACTTTAGATCTTTTGGCAAATGGTGGAAGTTGTAAAATAATTTACATTCCTCCCCATTTAAAGACATTACAAAAAACTTTTAGTTTTAGACATTATGTCAACTGTTGCACTGAAACTGAAAGATAACATCTCTTTTATTACATGGTTATAAAGTAATTTAAGTTTTCAGCTGTTCTTCTGAAGTTAACTTCTTGTGTTTCAGTCCCCATTGTTAAAAAGCATATCTATCTAAACAGTTACAATAGTGTATATACAAAATATCTCTTCTGCACACGCATGTACAAACCATCTTATATGACATACAGTTCTAATACATTTGTAACACAAGCATATGAATCATGTTGATATTCACAAATGACGCATAACCATTTACATTCCAGACAGCTGTGCTGGCAGTATCTCCCTCTGTCAAGCTTCTATATATAGTAAATCATATTAATATTCACAAATGACATATAATTATTTACAAAATTCCAGATAGCTCAGCTGACAATATTTCCTTTTGTGACAGTTGTATAGCTGCATGTATCCGCATGCAATTTGCATGCACTGGGCCTCAAATGTTGCAAGGGGAGTCAGAATCACTCTGTTATGTATTATATCATGTTCCGAATGACCAGACCTCTGCTATGCTGATACCTGTAGGTACAATGGCAGGACATCAGGTTGAGATTCACACCTACACAAGGTCTGCCAGTGATGCCAATACACACTCTAAATCACAGTCGTAGGGCACATTGACACTGTCTGGATCCCTCCTGGGTTTAGGATACACATGATAGTGTGACAACGCCCTCATCTGAACAAGGACCTACACAGCATGGAGACACACCACTTCTATCAAGAGGTGCTTTCCCTTGTCTCATAGCACAACTACAGCTTCCCATGGGTTGCAGTACCAAATATGTGCACTGTGTTCAGCATGGGGATGCCGTCTGTACAATAGCCTGTCAGGGGTTCCTGGCACTGCCTGATGTCCCAGCCAGCCACTGGTATGAGGGCAGTGATTTCAGTCAATAGAAGTGGATGGCTATAATCCTGGCAC
>NC_056739.1:93375935-93378435 GCF_019279795.1 Protopterus annectens | reverse complement strand
GATCATTATGGAACTCATAAACAAAGACATTGGGGACCTACAGACATTGGATCCTACCCAATTTGGCTTTGTCAAGGGCAGATCCTGCCTTTTGAACTTGGTCGACTTTTTTGAAACAGTCACTAAGGCCATTGATGAGGGTAAGGCAGTTCACACAGCCTACCTTGACCTTGCAAAAGCCTTTGACACAATACCCCACTCAGGCATCATAGACAAACTCACCAGCTTAAATGTAAACCCATATGTCACAAGATGGGTTGCAAACTGGCTCAAGGACAGAACCCACAGGGTCAGAGTTGCTGGAGCCATGTCAGACTCTAAGCCAGTCACAAGCGGTGTCCCACAGGGCTCAGTCCTGGGACCCCTCTTGTTCGGCATTTATTTTTCCGAGGTACAGGCAAACATAGGAGGATTGTGGCTGACAAAGTTCGCAGATGACTGCAAACTGGGCCATAATTGATACTCCAGCGGACACAAACATCCTTCAGAGAGGCCTCATAGAAACGGATAATTGGTGCCAGAGCCATGGCCTTAAGCTGAACGCCAAAAAAGTATAGTCATACCCTTTGGGAAAAACAAGGTACCGACAAATTACCACATAGGCAGTAATCCATTAAGTACGGAAGAGGTAATCAGGGACCTAGGGACCCAGGTTGACAGTAACCTCTCATTTGACACTCACATTGCCAAAGTGGTTAGGAAGACCTTCTATATTGCCCACCTTATCATGAAAGGTTTCACATCTAGATCAAGAGAGGTCATTGTGCCCTGTACTCTTCTCTTATCAGGCCAATGATTGAGTACAATGCCCCATTTGGGATGTATCTCACCCGACACCTGCAGCAGTTGGAAAGACCCCAAAAGTTCCTCACCAAGAGGATAAAGGGTCTTAAACATATGTCATATGCTGCCCGACTGAAAAACTCCAGCTCTATTCAGTCGCATACCGCCTACTCAGAGGTGATCTGTGCCTGACGTACAAGGCCATGTCCAATCCTGAATTAATGGACATGCTCCACCTCAGAAAATCCAAATCCATCAGAGCCACGAGAACAAGTGACTTAAACCTCAACACAGAAATAAATAGAACGTGCTGGAGGGACAGATTCATAACCCAGAGGCTCCCCACACTCTGGAACAGAATCCCAGTCCATGTTAGGCAGAGCCCCTCACTGACTCTATTCAAGAGAAATCTCGACGAGTGGATGGGAGATCGTAGGTTTACCCCGGGCGTCATCTCTGTGTCACTACTAGACAGAGGCATAGTAAACTAAACCCTAAAAGGGCGTAGTATTCTCATCCTAAGGGGTGGTGTAAGCCACATACACTCTGGCTAGGCTTATAAATGCCTTAGGGCAAATAGCCGTTAGGGTGCGAGTAAGATAAGTGTGCGATATTGACGGTCTGTAGGGATAGGGGTGGGTTAAGTGAGTTAGGGTTAGGGCGCGGGTTAGGGAAGTGTGCGGTAGTGATAGTCTTTGGGTTAGGGGCGGGTTAAGTGAGTTAGGGTTAAGGCGCGGGTTAGGTGAGTGTGCGATAGTGATGGACCTTAGGGTTAGGGTTTGGGTTAAGGTTGTAGATAGTTGTGTATGTGAGGTTTAGTGTGGGTTTGTAAGGATTTTGGTGTGCTTGTGTTGTGCGTGTGCTTTTTGGACTGGGGATTTGTTTTGTTTGTTGATTGTTGGGATTATGGTGTGTCGGGCATGTGAGGTTTTGTGTTTGTGAACTGTCGGTTATGTGGTGTCGGTGATTTAGTTGTCGGTGTTGTGGTGTGTCGGTGTTGTCAGGTAGACCCATATATATATCTGGAGCGTTTCTCCCCGGTCCTCCGCTGAAAACCGGATCTGTGGAACCTAGTCGGACTTTCCCGGTCAACAAATGTTAAATAAAATAAATATATATATATATATATATATATATATATATATATATATATGTGTGTGTGTGTGTATGTATATATATATATATATATATATATATATGTGTGTGTGTGTGTGTGTGTGTGTGTGTGTGTGTGTGTGTGTGTGTATATATATATATATATGTATATATATATATATATATATATATATATATATATATATATATATATATATATATAGGGACCTAAACCCATACTCTGGAACAGACTACCTATCTATGTTAAACAGAGCTCCTCATTAGCACTCTTCAAGAAAAATCTTGATGATTGGATGGGAAATGGGAAATAGTATAGGTGGGTATTTTTTACCCCATTCATTAATAACATATGCTGAAATATCATCTAATAAGGCCAAAGGATATCCTCTATTAATAAACATAGTTCTTATTTTGTTTATTTCAATTTTCATTATATTATAATCTGAGGTCATTCTGGCCACTCGTATACATTGACCCTTATAGATGTTCTTCAGAATATACCTAGGATGATTACTAGTGTAGTCAAGGTATCCACTGGAAAATGTTTCCTTTCTAAATATTTCTGACTTGAAGCCTGTCTCAGTATGTCTCACATATGTAT